>NW_020837966.1:1866576-1876588 GCF_003676395.1 Aethalodelphis obliquidens
AAAAAAAAAAAAAAAAAAAAAAAAAAAGAATGAATTGGGGAGCTCTTTTTTATTCAGTGCTGGGGTTTATGTATAATTCTGTTCCTTGAATGTCTGGCCTGGTGTTTTCTATGCAGGAATATTTGTAAGTAGTAATTTAATTTCTTTAATGGTGATATAACTAATCAGCCTTTTTATTCTTGAATCAGTTTTTAGGCATTTATCATTTTCTAGGAATTTATCCATTCATCTAAATTTTCAAATTTGTTTGCATTATGCTGTTCTTACATTCTTTTTTTATTCTCTGTATGCTCCCCCTTTCCCCTAATATTTTTTGTTTGTGCCTTCTGTTTCTTGATAATCTCACTACAGATTTACCTATTTTATTAACTGCTGTAACAGAAAAACTTGGACTTTATTGATCTTTTCCATTATAGATTTCCTTTCTAATGAATTAACTTCTGCTCTTTATCTTCTTTTTTCTAACATCTCTGCTCTTCTTATTATTTACTTATGTTGGATACTTATTAGTTCACTGACTTTCAGCTGCTTTTCTTTCTAAACAGAAGCAGTCAGACCTGTAAATTTCCTTCTGAAGTATCACTGTAACTGCACCTCCACTGTTTTGATACGCATTATTTTCATTGTTATTGTTCAGTTTCAAGTAATTAAACTTCTATTATAATTACTCCTTTTAAAAATTGTATCTTTGGGACTTCCCTGGTGGTTCAGTCGGTAAGACTCTGTGCTTCCAATGCAGGGGCCCGGGTTTGACCCCTGGTCAGGGAACTAGCATGCATGCAGGCCACAACTAAGAGCCTGCATCCCACAATTAAGAGCCTGCATGCTGTAGCGAAAATCCGTGTGCTGCAACTAAGACCCAGAGCAGCCAAAATAAATAAATACTTATTAAAAAAAATTAATATCTTTTCATTATTAGTTGCTATCATAGCTGCATTGTGCTCAGAAACATGGTCTCTATAATACCCGATCTTTCAAATTTGTTGAAATTTGTTTCATGGCTAAGTACATGGTCAATTTTTGTAATATTCCATGTGAACCAGGGAAGAACATGTATTCTCTAATTGTAGAATACTTGTCTGTTATAACCATCTTGTTGTGGTAGGCTGAACGATAGGTCCCCACATACAACCATGTCCTAATCCACAGAACCTGTGAATATTACCTTATATGGCAAAAGAAACTTTGCAGATATGATTGAGAGGAATTTTGAGTGTGGGAGATTATCCTGGATTAATCTCTGGGCACTAAACATAATCACAAGGGTCTTTACGAAAGGCAGGCAAGAAGGCCAAAGGAGGAAGGAGACGGGGTGACAGATGCAGACTGGAGTGCTGCGTCCTGAATGGAGAGGAAAGGGCCGTGGAATACAGGTAGCTCTAGAAACTGGAAAAGGCAAGGAAGTGTATTATCCCCTAAAGCCTCCAGAAGGAACACTAGCCTGCCAACAACCTGATTTTAGACTTCTGACATCCAGAACTGAAGAGAATAAATTTGTGTGGTCTTAAGCCAGTTAAGTTTGTGGTAATTTGTTTTGTTTTAGCAGCAATAGGGAACAAATACACTTGTGAGGAAGTGTATTCATGTCTTCTGTCTTCACTGTTCTGGCTGTTTATCTAGCAATTAAGAGAAGCAGGCTCCCACTCTAAGGGCAATGTTTTCACTTTCTCCAAGAAGTTCCATCTGTTTGTTTCATGTATTTTGAGCCCTTTTATAATTTATCTTCCTCATACAATAAACCTTTTATCATTATGAGGTGAATCCATTTTATCTTTGGAAATGCATTGTTTGAAAGTCCATTTTAAGAGAAATCAACATAACTACCCTTTGGTTATTATTTGCCAGGTATATCTTTTTCCATCCTTTGACATTCAACTTTCCAGTACACAGTTTTATATTGAAGATGTATCTCTTGTAACTAGCATATAATCTGATTTTTTAAATATACAATCTGGAACTGTCTTAATTGGAAAATTTAGGCCACTAACACTGATTTCTGATATAATTTTTGGAGTTGTTTCTATTTATCCCACTTTTTCTATGTTGCCTTTTGCCTTCTTGCCTTATTTTGTGTTGGTGGGAGAAGACTGTAAGCTTTATCTGTTTTTTCTTTTTCTATTGCTCACTTCGTTCCTCTTCTTATAGTGACTGTGGATGGGTGCTCTTCTCCACCTCCTTCTCCACCCGCTTAGGGACATGCAGTGTGGTTTGCCTCTAAAACAAATCACCTCAAGAAGCCAGGCCACACTTTGAATTCTTTTGCCTTCTTTCCATCAGCTCTTTCTTGTTGCTCCGAGATCATGAGTTATCCTTTCTTTGCTATTTTCACTGTACCTCCCCCTAAGTTGTTTCCAGGAGCAGGAAGTAGAAAACCAAATATATTAAAACCTCAACTAAATTAAGGATAAACAGGTTCTGAATAACAGCCTGAAGAATCTACTACATACAAAGTTGGTTGGCATCTACTTTGTTTTCTTAATACCTGAGGTTACTAAATTAAGAATCCTCTTGTGACAAAGGTACTATTTATTAGGAAAAAAAGAACAATAAATGCTTTTTAAGAATTTTGTAAGTGGTATAGTCTTCCTTCTATTTGTTATACTACTATAAGGTTAATGAAGTAACCAAATGTTAGAAGGAAACCTAAACATAACATATGTGTCACTTTTACAGTTAGCACAAAACAAAGATAATGAAGAGATAAATTTTCTTTCAATTTTTGATAAGGTCCAATTTAAGTTAAAAAAAATTTAATTCTGTAGATGAGTGTCAAAAAATTAAATTCGTACTCCAGCAGTCTAGAGTAATTATGAAATTCTATAGACTGGGGACTTCCCTGGTGGCACAGTGGTTAAGAATCCGCCTGCCAATGCAGGGGACACAAGTTCGAGCCCTGGTCCAGGAAGATCTCACATGCCGTGGAGCAACTAAGCCTGTGCGCCACAACTACTGAGGCTACACTCTACAGCCTACGAGCCACAACTACTGAGCCCCCACAGGCCTAGAGCCCGTGCTCCACAAGAGAAGCCACCGCAATGAGAAGTCCGAGCACCGCAATGAAGAGTAGCCCCCACTCGCCACAACTAGAGAAAGCCCACACGCAGCAACAAAGACCCAACGCAGCCATAAATAAATAAATAAATAAATAATTTTTAAAAAAGGAAATTCCATAGACTTAGTAGAAAATAAGACATAGCTAGAAAAATCTCTCGTGTCACACCTGATTATAAAATCAAAAGAGTAATTTCATAAAATGAATTGTATATCTACATAAAAAAAATATTTACAGTAAAATAAAAAAATATTATATTACGCTTAGGAGAAAGACAATGAAATCAAATATACCTCTACAGCTGTTATTTTTTACAAACTGTGTACTTCTACACGGATTCCTAGTGCCCAATGCCCTTTGTTTCACTTGTTTAAATGAGAATTCTGCTCTGATCATAATTTACAGCTATCTTTAAATCATAAGCTCTAGGTGAGAAAAAATTATAGTCTACTGAAAATATAAGCCTGGAAATCTAAGATGATGTGAATGTCTCCCTGGGATTTCCTGATGGTGTCACTAGCACTCACTATCATCATAGGTTTGAAACCAGAATCTGCTAAGGCTATCAAACTAATTGATTTTGCACAAATATTTATTTACTTTGATACATGCTTTAACACGAAATAAAGTAGTAATAAGCTCTCGATAAGTTTGCCAACCAAGAGTTCAATTAAAATGTAACAAAACAGGTATGTACTCCAAAAACAGACAAACTCCCGGCCAGACCAAAATAACTATAATTTTCCTTAACCAGAAGGATCCACTGAGACACCACTTAACTAGTCACAACTTAATGCCTACCAGCTAAAGCAGCATCCTCTTCACTTTCTGAGCCATACTGAAGTGCCATGGTAATTGCTGATAAACGACCCCCTTGGACTGCTCGTTTATTACTACAAAGAAAAACAAGCAATTAGAAGGCAGGGAAAGACGTTATAATAATTTGGCTACTTTATAGGAAGTAGGTACTGTTAACAAGGCATTCACATCAAAGAAAGAGTTTCTATTCAACTGCCTCCTCAATTTACTTTGTACTTTTTATATTCCCCACAATCAATCTTAACCAAGATGACTAATTTTTTTCTCTTAGAAAAGAGGGAGTGGTGGTAGAAAGCCTAAAGCAGGCTACTTGCAATTTGTTTTTTACTTAAATGCAGCACTACTCCTTTTTTAATGAAAAATAAAGATTCATTCATAATTGCTGGTTAATTCTAAATATGCTCAGATTTTACAATGAAAACAAATTCTATTATGAACACAAAATCTTTCAGCATTTTACCTCACGATTTACTGGTAATATTAAACTCTACCTGACAAACAACTTCTGCTTAAGTGTTTTCTCAGAGGTGAGGTCAGGCCTACTATACCTTTTAAGTAAGATATCTGACAACAAATTCTCATAATAACCCAACTACACCCAAAAATATTACTTCAAGATAGTCATCAAGAAAATGCTAGCATGCTTATCCTCATAAACATGGGTCAGCTCTCAGACTAAACACACTCTCTCTCACCGGTAGTACTTGTTAGTGGGATTTCTCTCTTCACCAAGGCTGCCTTTACTGTGCGAAGGACCTGTCAGCCTGGCTGCAGCCAAATTTGATGGAGTCCTATCCAGAGACAAGGTTAAAAAAAACTCAGAAAACTGACAGCTGAAATCAGAATGCTGAATAACAAAAAGGAAACAACCATTTTCTTTTTCTTTTCTTAAAAAGAAACACTCAGGGACTTCCCTGGTGGTCCAGTGGTTAATACTTCACGCTTCCACTGCAGGGACCCCGGGTTCCATCCCTGGTCAGGGAACTAAGATCCCACATGCCACACGGCGTGGCAGAAAAAACAAACAAAACAACACAAATATTTCTGAGTCTCTACTGTGCAGGAGGCTTTGCTCCAAAATCTGGGACTCTGTGGAAAAGCATAAACCAGGGCTGATCCCAGACAGCTTATGGTCACCACAGTGACCATAGAATTTAGTAACACAGCAAATGTCTGGGTCAGAAGAAAGCTTCAAAAGTAGCCAATCAATCTTTCCATTTCAGGTAGGAGGAAATGGAATCCCAGAAGTAAAAGACTTGTTCAAAGTCACAGTCCTAGCACAAGGTAAGCTAGGGTGAGACTTCAGATCTCCTGATACCTGGCTAAATATTCTTACTGCAAATATAAATATATACTACTATACATCATATACAAATGTAATATTACAGGCATACATTGTTTTATCTCGCTTTGCTTTATTAAACTTCGCAGATACTGCATTTTTTACAAATTAAAGGTTTGTGGCAACTCTGAATCAAGCAAGTCTTTCGGCACCATTTTTACAACAGCATTTGCTCACTTCGCATCTCTGTGTCACATTTTGGTAATTCTTGCAATATCTCAAACCTTTCCATTATTATTATATTTGTTGTGGTGATCTGTGATCAGTGATCTCTGTTGTTATTATTGTAATTATTTGGGGGTACCATGAACCACACCCATATGAGACAGCAAACTTAATAAACGTTGTGTGTGTTCTGACTGCTCCACCGACCAGCTATTCCCTCATCTTTCTCCCTCTCCTCAGGCCTCCCTATTTCCTGGGACACAACAATGCTGAAATTAGGCCAATTAATAACCCTACACTGGCCTCTAAGCATTCAAGGGAAAGGAAGAGTTGCATGTTTCTCGGTTTCAATCAAAAGCTACAAATGATTAAGCTCAGTGAGGAAGGCATGCTGAAAGTTGAGACAGGCTGGAAACTAGGCCTCTTGCACCAGTTAGCCAAGTTACGAAAGCAAAGGAAAAGTTCTTGAAGGAAATTAAAAGTGCTACTCCAGTGAACACAGGAATGATAACACAGTAAAACAGCCTTATTGCTGATACGAAGAAACTGTTAGATAGAAGGTCAAACCACCTACAACATTCCCTTAAGCCAATGCCTAATCCAGAGCAAGGCCCTAACTCTCTTCAGAGAGGTGAGGAAGCTGCAGAATCAAAGTCTGAAGCTAGCAGAGTTTGGTTCATGAGGTTTAAGGAAAGAAGTCATCTCTATAAAAGTGCAAGGTGAAGCAGCAAGTACTGATATAGAAGCTGCAGCAAGTTATCCAGAAGATTTAGCTAAGATTATTAATAAAAGTAGCTATAACTAAACAACAGATTTTCAGTGTAGACGAAACATACTTATCATGGAAGATGCCATCCAAGGCTTTCACACCTAGAGAGGAGAAGTCAATGTCTGGTTTCAAAGTTTCAAAGGACAGGCTGACTCTCTTGTTAGGGCTAATGTAGCTGATGACTTTAAGCTGAAGCCAGTGCTCATTTACTATTCTGAAAAATCCTAGGGCCCCTTAAGAATTATGCTAAATCTACTCTGCCTGTGCTCAACAAATGGAGCAACAAAGCCTGGATGACAGCACATCTGTTTACAACATGGTTTACTGAATATTTTAAGCCTGCTGTTGAGACCTACTGCTCAGAAAGAAAGATCTGGAAAATAGTACTGCTCACTGAAAATGTACCCGGTCACCCAAGAGCTCTAATGGAGATGCACGAGATTTGTGTTGTTTTCATGTCTGCTGACACAACATCCATTCTGTAGCTCGGGGACCAAGGAGTAATTTCAACTTTCAAGTCTTATTATTTAAGAAATACATTTCTTAAGGCTACAGCTGCCACAGACGGTGATTCCTCTGATGGATCTGGGCAAATTCAATTGAAAACTTTCTGGAAAGGATTCATTTATTCCAGATGCCATTAAGTACATCTGTGATTCATGGAAAGAACATGAACATTAACAGAAGTTTAGAAAAAGTGGGTTCCAACCCTCATGGGTGACTTTGAGGGGTTTAAGACTTTAAACTACAGATGGGGTGGAAACCGCAAGAGAACTAGAATTAGAAATAGAGCCTGAAGATGTGACTGAACTGCTACAATCTCATGATAAAACTTCAACAGTTGAGGACATTGCTTCATATGGATGAGTAGAGAAAGTAGTTTCTTTAGACGGAATCTACTCCTGGTGAAGATGCTATGAAGATTGTTGAAACAACAACAAAGGATTTAGAATATTACATAAACTTAGCTGATAAAGCAGCGTCAGGATTTGAGAGGACTGACTCCAATTTTGAAAGAAGTTCTGTGGGTAAAACGCCATCAAACAGCATCGCATGCTACAGAGAAATCATTAGTGAAAAGAAGAGAGAACTGATGGGGCAAACGACACTGCTGTCTTGTTTTAGGAAACCGCCACAGCCACCCCAGCCTTCAGCAACCACCACCCTGACCAGCCAGCAGCATTAACAGAGGCAACACCCTCCACCAGCACAAAGACTACAACTTGCTGAAGGCTCAGACGATGGTTAGCATTTTTAAGCAATAAAGTGTTTTTAAATTAAGGCATATACACTGGTTTTTTAGACCTAATGCTACTGCACATTTAACTACAGTATACTGTGCATATAACTTTTTTTTTTTGCATATAACTTTTATATGCACTGGGAAACCAAAAAATTGTGTGACTCACTTTAGTGTGATATTCATTTTAATTGCAGTAGTCTGGAAATGAACCTGCAGTATCTCCAAGGTATGCCTGTACATATATTTATATAGTACACATTATATCTTTAATATACATTACACACAATGTGATATATAATATATATGTATTTGTATAAGGCAATAGAAGTATATAGCAGTGTTAAGTCTTAAAAATTGTTTCTTTTTAAATAAAGCCCTTCAGCTGCAATGAAGGGACTGGGTAAGAGTTAACACTACTCTCTTCAGAATCACATTATCAACTGTAAATGTAATCTTGAAATGCAACATGCATCTTACTTTCCACTATACTGAGAAAATTTGGCAAATAATAAAGGTACAAGGATTTTAGACATTTTTTTAACCTACCTCATCCGAAGGCTTGACTTAGTCATTTCATGATGTTCAATTTCTGCCTTTTTCATGTAAAATATTTTCTTAATAGAATTTGCATCCTGTTAAGATAAAATTACTTGGCTTAGAAAAAGTATAGAGAAAACGGGCAGTTTAAAATGCCCGCAATCATGTACTGGACACTTTCTACGGCACTCCTTCCATCTGGAGTAGACTTCCATTCAATATCCAGAAAGCTGCATCCTCTAACCTTTCCACAAGCCTCCAAAACATCTCCATAATTAAATACAAGTTGAAAAGCCACCTAGCTCTTTCACAATTATTCAGGTAAGAGACAAAGACCTAATGCTGAACAGGGAAAAGCAGGGGTGAAAATACAATGAACTCTACCTGTGTACACTAACCTTAAAACTGAAACAAAGGTCCACTTCTAAGATTAAAGATTAGGCATATAAATTTGGGATGAATATACTTGCTTAAATTAACAGCATATATCAAATCCAAGTTTCCCTTCTCTCCAAAATTTAGTTTAGGAAAATTAATCAGACCAAGAAGTAAAATTCTTAACTGCATCAACAATTAGTACTACACTATTAAAATGTCCTATCAAGGATTAAGAATACGAGGATTTCATTCCTGATTTCCACTCAAAGTTTCTTAAAAAGATACAAGATAAAAGTTAAAATTAACTACCAAAAGAAACTGAATCAGCATTCTGTAAATCTAAATGATTTTACTCCCAAAAGATTTTCTGACCATCCTTTGCTAAGTTCCCAATGATATATTATTAATTCTAGAAATTTCTACAAGCAACTGTCATTACAGTTCATTATGTAGAAGGACTACAAAACTTCCAGGAGAGAACTGCAAAGCAATGAAATAGTCATTTTACTTTGTGTACTATACTACATAGATTGATTTTTATATCAGTGGGGTTTAAATGCAGGGACTACATCAATATTTAACTACAAAGTGGATCAAAAATAAACCTTGTCTGGCACAGAGAAAGACATACAGATGAATGGATTAGAACCAAGAATCCAGAAATAAACCCACACATCTAGAGTCAACTGATTTTCAACAGGGTTGCCAAGACAATTCAATGGGGAAAGAATAGTCTTTTCAACATAAGGCGCTGGGACAAATGAATACTCCATGGCAAAGAAATGTGGACTCCTAACTCACGCCTACCTCATGTATATAAAAATTAATTCAAAATGGCTCAAAGATCTAAATGTAAGAGCTAAACTATAAAATTCTTAGAAGAAAACGTAGGTGTAAATCTTTGCAGCCCTGGATTAGGTAATGGTTTCTTAGATAAGAGACTAAAAGCACAAGCAACCTAAGAAAATAACAGACAAACTGGACTGAACCAAAATTAAATACTTTATTAAAATTAAAGACTTTTTTTTTTTTTTGCAGCACCACTCAGCATGAGGGATCTTAAGTTTCCCGACCAGGGATGAAACCCGTGCCCCCTGCAGTGGAAGCACAGTGTCCTAACCACTGGACTGCCAGGGAATTCCCAAAATTAAAAACTTTTGTGCAGCAAAGGATACTATCGCGAAAATGAAAAGACAATCCATAGAATGGGAGAAAATACTTGTAAATCATATGTCTGGTCTAATGTCCAGACTATGCAAAGGACTCTAACAACTCAACTTTTTATTAAAAGACAGATAACCCAATTAAAAAATGGGCTGAAGATCTGAACAGACTTTTTTTTTTTAAAGAAGACATATGAATGGCCAATATGCACATGAAAAGATACTCAACATCACTAATCATTAGAAAATGCTAATCAGGGAGTTCCCTGGTGGCCTAGTGGTTAGGATTCCGGGCTTTTACTGCCATGGCCTGAGTTCATTCCCTGGTGGGGGAACTGAGGTCATGCAAGCTGCATGGCACAGCCAAAAAAAAAAAATGCTAATCAAAACCATAATGAGGGGGCTTCCCTGGTGGCGCAGTGGTTGAGAGTCCGCCTGCTGATGCAGGGGACACGGGTTCGTGCCCCGGTCCGGGAGGATCCTACATGCCGCGGAGTGGCTGGGCCCGTGAGCCATGGCCGCTGAGCCTGTGCATCCGGAGCCT